>NC_079546.1:17255757-17288257 GCF_015846415.1 Triplophysa dalaica | reverse complement strand
ATATAGCTTTTCAAATTAAACAAGAAGAGGGAACCCAATTATAAAAATATTTAAGATAGTGATAAGAGTACAAAGGACTGAAATAAATGTATATTTTAGCTGGGTCCATTCTCACGTTGCTGACCTCGGAAGTTCGATAATTCCCACTTATATCCGTAAGTAACGTCTTGATTTAGTAACATTAAAAGTGTTAAGTAACATTAAACATCACGTTCGGCAGACGCAGACGTCACGTTGAGTGAGACATGTGTGTGCTGGGTAGTCATTTTTTTGGACCGAATGGGACGCATACATTCGGTCCAAAAAAATGACTACCCAGCACACACACGTCTCAGTCAACGTGACGTCTGCGTCTGCCGAACGTGACGTCTGCGTCTGCCAAGCGTGACGTCTGCGTCTGCCAAGCGTGACGTCTCCGTCTGCTGATTGACTCGTTGGTCTGCCGAACGCGACGTCTGCGTCTGCCTGAACGTACAAACAGTTTAATGTTTTTATATTGACAATAACTTTAAACAGTTATTAACTAAAAGTAAGCGTATTCTTTCTTTTTGGAATAGTAAATTAAAGTTTGAGTATGTTGTTATCATTTGACTGATCACACATTTAGCTTGCTTATTCTTGCTTACAACATATTATCACATTCCCAAGGGGTAATATCTCGTGGCCACGACAAAACTAAGTGAAACGAGCATGTCCCCTCCCAGTCGATGTACATGTGAGATTGGTCAACGTGGTAAATATATTTACGCAAATTATCCTGTCCCTTTGGAATTGGTTTTTATGGAATTCCTTCTTTACAACATATCCAACAGGAAGAAATAGCATTAATGGAATTTAATATACAGCATGTACTTTTCACCACTAGGTGTCTCTTAGTCACCAAAATTAGAATCTTGATTGATGCCTGTAAGTAACAATCATTGAATAAAATTAAGAATGTATTGTAATTTAAACATTTGAAGTGACAGTACTTACTATATTTACAATTTTTTAATGCTACTTAATTATTGGTAACATTAATGTTTAATGTTACTAAACACTTTTAATGTTACTAAATCAAGACGTTACTTACGGATATAAGTGGGAATTATCGAACTTCCGAGGGCAGCAACGTGAGAATGGACCCAGCTAAAATATACATTTATTTCAGTCCTTTGTACTCTTATCACTATCTTAAATATTTTTATAATTGGGTTCTCTCTTCTTGTTTAATTTGAAAAGCTATATATGTTTTCTCCCCAGATCTTTAGATCCCTCCAAGGATATCAGAAAATTGCTATTATAAGCTATTCATTTTTTTAATACTTTTTACTCTCAGCTGCGGCTCCATTTATACATTCATAGTCAAAATATGTACATATGCCTCATCTAGCAGTGAATGTTTTTCTGCTCACCATGCATATTATAACCTTATGAGTACCTTAACTGAGATTTAATATTCTTGCATCACTTCCATACAGTGGGAAAATTACTTGTTCCCCTGCGGATTTTGAAAGTTTACCTGTTTATGAAGAAATTAAGCATCTATTATGTTTATGGTAGTTTTTACTTTAAATGATAGAGACAGAACATCAATCAAAAATCCATAAAAAGAAACATTAAACAAAGGTTATAAATTGTTTCGCAATTCGGTGAGTAAAATGAGTATCTGATCTGGCTCCCACTGATTATCTATTGTAATAATAGGTATAGGTTATGTACTTGTAACACAAATTACTCCTGTCACTTTAGGAAAGTACTCCTGATGTCAGTTTGTTAGGTTTAAAAAAGAAGCCTGCCATCACAATCTGTATATTCCATTGCAACCCCTTCACCATGGTCAAGACTAGATTAATAGCTGTCAAAGGTTATCAGGGACAAGATTGTAGACCGACACAAAGCTGCCTTGGGCTACAGACAGAAGCTTAATGAGAAGGAGACAACTGTTGGTGTGATTATTTGGAAATAGAAGAAATAAAAAATAACTATCAATTGCCCTTGGTCTGAAGCTTCCTGCAATGTTTCCCCAATGGGGTAAAGATGATCATGAGACAGGTTAAAGGTCAGCCCAGAACTACACGGAAGAAGCTTGTTCATGATTTCAAGACTGATGGGATCACAGTTAGCAAGCAAACCATTGGTAACATGCTACGACACAATAGATTGAAATCCTGAAGCACCCGCAAGGTCCTCCTGCTCAAGAAGGCCAGTCTGACTCATCTGAAGTTTGCCTTCAACATCAAAATGATCCAGAAAAGGCTAAGGAGAAGGTGCTGTGGTCAGATGGGGCCAAAACTAACTGACTATGAGAAATACTGACTATGGCCCCAAGAACACCGTCTCTTCAGTCAAGCACATTATCTTTTGGGGCTTTTTCTCTGCTATTGGAACAGTATGCCTTCACCAGATTGGGGAGATGAGGGACGGTTCCATTTACTGTTAAATCTTGGACGAGAACCTCCTCACCTCAACAAGAACACTCAAGATGGGTAGTGGATAGGCCTTCAACATGACAGAGACCTAAAACATATCGCTAAGACCACCAAGGAGTGGCTCAAAGAGAAGCACAATGCAATACAAATCAATGTCTAAACCAGTTCTACATTCTTCTACCTATTTCATGCAGTTGAATTAGTACTAAACAAATAAGTTCTAATTCAAGTAATCAGTTAAATTAACAATATAATTGCATTTATGCCACCTACTGGAAATAGAGTGAAACACAGATCAAATAAATGCAAGCGTTTATTTATTTATAAAGCACAAAAAGCACTAATAAACTGTACACAGCAGTGGTCACCACATTTTAAAGATTTTGAATTAACACCTTGTTCTTTAAAGGGACACAGGACTGCTTGTAAGACCGTTGGTCTGAAAGTGGCCATTGTGAGAATATGGATTTCGTCCTGTCCTCCACAAATACTTTATCTGTGTTTATTCCAATATTCATCATATGTATTCATCCCACATTTTCAATGGAAGTCGGAAAGACTTTCCATTTCTCTGCACGTGTACTAGCAGTGAACAACAGAAAGAAGAACTACGATTTGAGAAGTATAATCCTCGTTAGTAGGTTGGAGAGTATCTCCGCATGTCACGCGGTTAGACCGAACTGATGGGGAGGCTCCTCCCAGACCGAGCTGAGCTGTACGGGCTTGTGTCGGTGCGTGCCAAGTTCTTCTGCCAAGCCTCCTCCAAAATGATTGTCCAATAGCTTGGATGAGCTGGGTTTAAACATTCTAAAGAACAGCTGATGAAGTGCTTGGCGCGGCTCTTTTTGAACAAATTGCAATGCGTTTTTCGCCCGATGGAAGGCGTTCGCCACCAACACAGTTCCAAAGCGAGAGGGAAGCAGTTTCTTCAAACCCCCCCCAAATAATTGCCTCGATCCGGATTCGCTGAGGCCAAAACACAGAGTACTAACCAACCACATAATCAAGGCGAGCTAACAGACGGCTGCACAGAGCTCGCCCGAAATGAAGTTTGATCTTTCGCCTCTAGAGATACAAACCAGCAGCTGAGCTAAATGCACCTCAAACGTAGTTGGCAGGATTCGAGCCTGCGCAGGGAGACCCCAATGGATTTCTAGTCCATCGCCTTAACCACTCGGCCAAAAATGGGGCAAAATGGACTGCTATGGTGGGGGAAAAGAAAAAAAAAAAGAAAGAAGAAGGGGGAAAAGAAAAATTGAGCAAAAAATGAAGTAAACTTATAGTATATTTAATATTATAAGTACAAAAGGTAAAAAAACGTATTCAATTTTATCAACAAAATACCTAAGTGCCCATTTAGATCCAAGTAATTGTAATGTTCAATTTTTTTTTTTAAATCGATCTATTGCACTATAACTTCAATAACTGCATTAACTCATATGCTGCACCATACCTTTAATAACCGCATTAACTTTCTATTGCACTGCAACTTTAATAGCTAATGTCTATAATTAATGCACACCTAAGTCACTTGCACTACTGTATAGTCTAAATTGTTATCTGTTCATAACCACCTGTACACTAATGTTCACAGTATATAGCCTTCTGTATATATTGTCCATAATACATACCGACTTTCATATTGTCATAGAACATTCCTTCTGTAAAGTATTTTCATAATAGTTTCATAATAGTATTTTTATGCCCATTGTATAGTATTTTCCTAATATTGTATTCTGTATTTATTCACACTGTATATCCTGCACTTGCTAATTGCACTTCTGGTTAGACCTAAACTACATTTCGTTACACTGTACTTGTATATGTGTAATGACAATAAAGTTGAATCTAATCTAATCTAATATACACTTCCAAAATCCTTATATATATGAGATACATTAGATGTAATAGTAAACATTTATTAAATACAATATTAAATATTAACAATAATTAAACAAAAACTAGAATACAATAAGAAATAGAGAGAGCTATCCTTCAAATTCTGTTAACCTAATACACTACTTAAAATATACTGTAACTAGATTTAAGACAAGTTTCTTAAAAAAATAAAATAATGTGGTGTTGGTATGGTAATGTTTGTTTGTTGCCTACAAAGAGTCTTTCCACTCTGTAATGATCTGGCCCGATGCTGGACAGTACCATTTTCCTCTAAGCTGAGTATGACCAGTAAGTTTGCTTTTTGACTTGCCACAGATTTTGCATTGATAGTGGTAATCGTCTTTTGTTTGCATTTTCTTTGGTGGCTCCCCTCTTGCCACACGCTGTTCATCCTCAAGTGCTGCCTTGTGGAGCCTCCATGCACGTTGTCGGTTTTCAGGTGATGGCAGAGCTAATGGCTGTTGACCAGGGGGAAGGGAAGACCAACCATGAGGTGGGGGTGGAGCCGATGATGGATACCCGGGTGGAAGGGAAGACCACCCATGAGGTGGGGGTGGAGCTGATGATGGATGCCCGGGTACAACGGAAGACCAACCATGAGGTGGGGGTGGAGCTGATGATGGATGCCCGGGTGCAACGGAAGACCAACCATTAGGTGGGGGTGGAGCTGATGATGGATGCCCGGGTGCAACGGAAGACCAACCATTAGGTGGGGGTGGAGCTGATGATGGATGCCCGGGTGCAACGGAAGACCAACCATGAGGTGGGGGTGGAGCTGATAATGGATGCCCGGGTGCAACGGAAGACCAACCATGAGGTGGGGGTGGAGCTGATGACGGATACCCGGATGAAATAGACCAATCAGAACACTAAGACCAGGTATTCCACCCAGGAAAGTGCTGTGCCTCAGGACAGAAGAAATTATTCTGTGCAGCAGGAGAATAGTCTGTGTCATATGGAGATGTGTCTCCTAGCCCAGTGCCTGTGAGTGCATTTGAAGACACTGCAGTTCCACTTCGTGCATATTTACGTTGACGAATGACTGCCTCACCCTCCCGATTCTCAGGCTCCTTGAACTCAATGGGAACATGTCCATGTTCAACAGGTCCAGATGGGAGCTCCCTTGGCTTTGGCAGTGGCTCCTTCGCTATACCAATTTGCTGGGGAAGCTCCACTCCTTGCAGTAAGGTGTCCCGATCAGTTCGTTTCTGTCGGTCAAGAAGCCTTTAAAAAAAAAAAAAAAAACATCTTCAGTTCAAGAGTTATATAAACACTGTGAATTAAACCATTCTAAACAAATGCAAACTAATAGTTAATTTAGAAGTTGTTATAAGGAATATGCTACTAAAGTGAAATTAGGAAGGCAATAACCAACTCACCAAGATGACACTGTAGTGTTGTTGATTGTAACTAGCACCAGGTTGGTCTTGTCGAGCAGCTCTCGGCAGTCTTCAAGCAGCTGCTTGATGTGACAATACATCATCACAATTGCCTGTGTAATTGGAAAGGTTTTGCCCTTATTGTCTTTAGGTATGTTTCTGGCTTCCCTGAATTCCTTCAAAAGCTTGAGTGCGATGCATTCTGAAATCCTGTTGATATCAGGTCTCTGAGCTGCCTGGCCATGGGTCATGAATAGTCTGTGGATAAAACAATGCATTTAATGCATTTTGTATGTTATTCTATGGTTCATTGGAGCTTTATAAACATACAGACTAATTAGGAATTTTTATTTTATGCAAATCAAAAGTGAGGGATAATTTATGATGGCACACACTGTAAAAATGTCCTTTAACATAGGTGCACCACAATTTAACTCACCTCTCAGCTGCTTGCTGACCAGGGGCTGAGCCACTACGCTTTCGAGAAGCTCTCCAAGGACCTGGCAAGATCCTTTTCTTGCACTTAAGGGAATACTTGGAAGGGAACTGATCAATGGCATGCAGACACGAATACAACCGCAAGATCTCTGCTATCTCGTTGGTTGACAAAGCAGTGATAGTCCGGTTGAGGCTAATAAGGTACCCTGCCAGGTTATCCACCGCCTCCCATCCAGGGACACCCCTTGAATCACATCTAAGGTCCTAACAAAGAAAACAACAACAAAAAAAAACGAAATCCTGGATTACAGTTCTTTGATAAACTGTTCTTCACAAATTACAAGCATAAGCATCACGTATCAGGAGTCTTTACCGGAGATGATGTGCTGGGCCCAGCGCAGGACATGTCTTCAATGTCAGGACTGTGAGAGCCACCACTTCGAACAGGGGTTTCCTAGATCATTTTTGAACATTTGTAAGTATACCAATTAAACATTGTAGAGCATTACTTAAATTGAATGTATAAATTATAA
The DNA here is from genome assembly GCF_015846415.1 of Triplophysa dalaica. Taxonomy (NCBI): domain Eukaryota; kingdom Metazoa; phylum Chordata; class Actinopteri; order Cypriniformes; family Nemacheilidae; genus Triplophysa; species Triplophysa dalaica. The sequence continues at coordinate 17,281,597 of NC_079546.1, read as the reverse complement.
AACAACTCATGTATTGCTCATATAAGCTAACATTCCTATGCAATTTCAATTTAATTCAAGAAAATGTATATTACCAGAGAAGAGGTAAATAAATCATCATGACTGCTGGAACTGCCAATAGTGCGTGTGTTTAAACTGATGTCTGCTGCATCACAAATTGTGACATCCAGACACTCATCCTCCTGAACTTCAACCTGCATCTCTGGCAGAGTGATTTCACCAGGCTCCAGTGGAGAAAGTAGGTCTCCTCTGCCAGATTGTGCCAACAAGTACTCCACTGCTATACGCTCATCTGCCAAAAAGAGGCATCATATTGTAAAAAGAGGAATATATCAGGCTAAATCATAACAGTAAATGTGATGAATGTGGTGTTGGAAATGAATAAAAAAAATTGTGATTTAAAAAAATACATAAATAAATAAAGTCACACATAGACAACTCAACCAAATACGCTGAAAACACACAGACACATCTTATAACAGTATAGATAGATAATAGATATGACCACCGTTACAGCAATGATCATTCCATTAAAAATGGAATGAATTAAAAATGGAATGAATGGTTAGCGTTTAGGCAGCATTCAAACTCACAGCAAAGCCTGGTATTACTATAGTAAGATAATGTACAGTATTGAATCTTACTTGTGGGTTTCCCATGGGTTTTGAATTCTTGCAGGAGTGCACATCCGAGGACTCTTTTGCTGAGGACATTAATGTGGGACATTAAACGTACATCATAGATTTTAGTTTGTGATGTACCACTCATGTCCACAGCTTGAAGAGCCCGGTTGATGTTCCATCTCGATGCACCCTCAAGCATGTACATCTGAGTATGTACAGCATTACATCTCCACCCTGTAAGGAAAAATGTGTCACATTGTCAAAATACCATTATAAACCCCTCTACGAACTACCAAAGCTGACTACCAATTAAAGCTAATTCACTTGTTAACTAAACCTGTGGAAATTGAATTCCTTTATTTTTACTTTACTTTTTTTTAAGTCGTATTTAAAATGTTTTTTGTTGTATTCTTCCAAAGTTTAGAAATTCCTGTATTGTGACAACACTACTTAATTAAAGACATGATATTCTTGGTATTGTTACCATACCTGGAATGAAAGTGCACTGATGGCGATGAAAGCTTTCAAGAGAAGAGGACCCTCTGCCACACCGCAGTACATCCAGAACCTTGTCACCCTTCTGTAACCCAGAGCCCAGCTTTGTGTAAAGCTGAACACCAGGCGGGTCTTGGATGCAGGGTAAATGTTTCTGCTGTACCTCCCAAACGTGCATCATGCTCTCTGGATTAATGAGGCGCAAACCAGTCGTGTCGGTCAGTTCCCACATGGAGTCTAGCAATGCTTGTATCAAGTCACGAGTTTCTTCAACTCCACGTGTCCTCCTCCTGCAGTGTTTGGCCAGCTCACTTGAGGTGATGCTTGACAAGATTTGGGCCTCTGTTGGAATATGCCCCTGATGTTTTTTTAAAGTATGTTCTTTTTCGCTTCTTTAAGGTGAGAGAAGTCATCCTTGTCCCATTCAAAGATACAACTGGACAACTTGGAGCAGAAAGTGCCATACAGTGGATGGTGCTCTGTTGTAAGACCAGCAGTGAACCGTCGCATGAAGTGGAAAACATCAAGGCGAACTTTGAACTTCCAAGGTCGAAACCAGATAAGAACTGGAGTCACACCTACACCAATGAGAAACAATGAGCGAGTTTACACATCTTCTTAGATTTAAATTTGTATCATTTAAAAATAAGTTAATGCTATTTATGAATATTCTCTTAAGCCTCTAAATCCGTCAGATTTCACTTCTTTTAAAGAAACATTTTTATCAGGCTCCTAGGTTCAGTTCCATAGCAGATAGCAGATAATTCAGAATGGGCTGAGCGTTATTTAGAAGTCTTTGAAGCAAGATTATTTGAGTAACATATACTTTACTTTGAGAGCATTCACTCATCATTCACTCATCAACATTATAATCTCATTTTTGACAGAGGTGGCTTTTAGAGGGTTCTGCATCTGAACGAACATGAACAAAATATGAACACCTAAAAAAGCCATCTAAACACCATTTTCCTAAATTAGTGGGAAACATGCAGATCTATGATTTATTGTCATTGAGACACATGCCAAAAATTATTGCTTATATGGATTAGAAATGTATAAATGCACACACATTCCTGTTAAGTAATGGCTTAAGTTGACAAACCTGACCCGCTGCAGCAGTCCCTGTCAACATAAATCGCAGCTGGATCTGGCTCCCCAGCATCCCTGTATCGCTTTACAATGCCCTGACACAAGTCATCTAAGCCGGCTCCCTCACCAGTGGTTAGGACACAGTTCAGAACTTGGCCAAATTCATTACCAATGTTGGTCATCCAGGTAGCAGTGTCAGCAATGCCACCAGCAAGCTTTTTAGTAATCTGTATAAATGCATTAAGACAATACAATTTGGTATATTCAATATAATTTAACATGCATTTGGCTCTTTATGTGTATTTATGTTTACCTTTTTGGTAGAATCAAGCTTCAGGATGCTACCATATGTTGATGTTACAACACCCTTAATCTCATCAAGGTGATTCAGGATTTCATTGGCATGGGCAGTCTCAAACCACTGTGCCAGCGGTAGGGGGCGAAAAGGCGGGGGCTGCTCATAAACCACTTCCGATTGGGTCAGGGCACATCTCTTTTTGTGGAGCTCACAGTCTGTCAAGTAGTCTATACTCCGTCTTGCCCACTCCTCACTATGAATTTCTTCTAGCGCTTGTTTCAAGAAACTGGAGCTGTTTCCTGCAGTTCTTGGTTTCATCAAAGTCACACACTTCCTGTCAAGGGCAAGGTGAGTGGTGAGAACAGCGGGGAATTTATTTCTGTTGGAGGGATCCAGCTGTTTAAGGATCTCTGAACTCCAAGGGCAGGCAGGTATCATACATTTACTGCAGCGAGGGTAGTCCACTCCAATTAAGTAATATGTGGAGTCAACATCAATGACTTCCCTAACTTTAGTATAAATGCCTGAATGATGCATCTTCCTATTGCACCGTGTACATTTCAGAGGAATACCCCACATCCTCATTGGTGCCCACAGAAACATCCTCTGCCTAAAGTAACTGCTAGGATCAGGAGTTGAAGTAGTAGGCTTGCTGGGACTCGGTGGATGAAACCAGTTTTGTGGAAACTGCTGCTTCAGTCGTCCTGTGGTGTCATACAGACACTGAGCTATCCACTTTTGGTCTGCTGGTTTGAGCACTCGACAGAACTGTTTGGGGAGAAAACTCAGCCAATTTACTTCTGGAGGCCTTAGTGTAATGTCCTGTGATGGTGTTTGTACTGCAGTTTGTGGAGCTCTTTGCTGGTCTTCGATGTATGCAGATGACTGTGCAATAGATGATGTTGGATCCACAGATGTTCTGTCCCCATCTGAAAGACTAATCAAACGATGATGCTTGTCAATGTGGTTAAACAGTCCAACTGCACCCCAGACTTTTTCACCACACTGATCACAACATTCTTGGACATGGTTGTCTGAAAGATGTTCACTGAAACCATCCACATTAACATCTTCGCTACAAAGAGCACACTTAATTGAACTACTGCTCTGCAGGGCTGGTCTGGAGCCTGCACTGGGCTGCGGGGCTGGTCTTGAGCCTGCACTGGACTGCGGGGCGGTGCTGAAGCCTGCACTGGGCTGCGGGGCTGGTCTGGAGCCTGCACTGGACTGCGGGGCGGTGCTTAAGCCTGCACTGGGCTGCGGGGCTGGTCTGGAGCCTGCACTGGGCTGCGGGGCTGGAGCCTGCACTGGGCTGCGGGGCTGGTCTGGAACCTGCACTGGACTGCGGGGCGGTGCTGAAGCCTGCACTGGGCTGCGGGGCGGTGCTGAAGCCTGCACTGGGCTGCGGGGCTGGTCTGGAGCCTGCACTGGGCTGCGGGGCTGGTCTTGAGCCTGCACTGGGCTGCGGGGCGGTACTTAAGCCTGCACTGGGCTGCGGGGCTGGTCTGGAGCCTGCACTGGACTGCGGGGCGGTGCTGAAGCCTGCACTGGGCTGCGGGGCTGGTCTGGAGCCTGCACTGGACTGCGGGGCGGTGCTGAAGCCTGCACTGGGCTGCGGGGCTGGTCTGGAGCCTGCACTGGGCTGCGGGGCGGTACCGAAGCCTGCACTGGACTGCGGGGCGGTGCTGAAGCCTGCACTGGGCTGCGGGGCTGGTCTGGAGCCTGCACTGGGCTGTGGGGCTTGACTGAAACCTGCACTGAAGCCTGCACTGGGCTGCGGGGCTGGTCTGGAGCCTGCACTGGGCTGTGGGGCTTGACTGAAACCTGCACTGAAGCTTGCACTGGGCTGGGGGGATTGACTGGAGGCTTCACTGCTCTGTGGGGCTGCCTGCGTCTCTAAAACTGTCTGCTCAGCTGACTGTTAAAAAAAGTGTAAACATCTACATCCTTGCTATCACTTTGTAAATCAATTTACATTCTTGCTGGATAAAATAATTCATCTCTTAAATATCAAATAAATAAATAAAATGGATAAAATAAATGCAGAATTGATGAACATAAGAAAAGGGATAGTATAACAATATTGTCATAATATACTTAATTTAGAGTTGTTCATAATCTGTATTAGTCTGTGTGTCCAAATATCTTTCTCTGTTTTCAATCAATCAAACAAGTTTATACAGGTTTGGAATAACTACAGAGTTAGTAAATCATGAGAGAATTTACATTTTGGGGTAAATTATCCCAAGGCTTCACAGCTCAAAAAATGAACATTTCACCCTAGTGTTGGCGAGTTTTTCACATTTATCATCACATACCTTATCATAACATTCCTTTTCATTACATACCTTATCATTACATACCTTATGAAAACCACATTCGCAGGGGATTCTTTTGCCAAAGATATCATATGCACGGGTTTGTTTGTGTAATCGGCAGTTATTAACTTTTTCCAACGCATTTTTCCACTTCTTCGCCCCTGGCTTCTTGCCTGTGGTAAAGTGGTATTTCCCCTGGGCATACTTTACCATGATGTCATGCCAGTACAAGTCAGGTTTACCGGTCTTAGTCATGTCTAGATATATAAAACAAAAGGGTAAACATCATAAAACTTTAGTTTAAACTCAATTTAAAATATTCGCCAAAGCCTTTAATATACATGTTAGTGTTAACAAGTGCAATTGGATTTAACCAAAAATTGGCTAAACGCATTGGCATTCTGAATTTGGACATTCATCATCATCATCACCATCACATTATTACAGTTGTTGTAACTTAATGTACATATACCTAAGGCATTTTGCTATTGCAAAATGAATGGCCATGGCGATTTCTAATTTCTAAGTGTTAAACCACAAATTACAATTTAAGCGGTTTAGATGAAACCGTAGTGTCAAACTAAGCAACGTTACAATCAGATTCTCTTTCAAGTGATAATGGACTCACCTGCACGCTATCAGAAGACTTTAAAATGATTAAATTGTTTATGTGATTTAAGATAATCCCAACAGTCTCGCGTCGCGCTGGGATGGACGTCACAAATGATAATGTTTCGGCCAATGTTCGTTTTGCCCCATTTCTACCAATCAGAAGAGAGCGTTCGGATTGTTACAACTTGTGTTAGGAATTATTTCGCAAGTGTTAGTATTTAAGTAGAATGTGTTAGGACTTGTTAGAACTTATTTAGAATGTGTTAGGACTTGTTAGGACTTATTTAGAATGTGTTAGGACTTGTTAGGATTTATTTAGAATGTGTTAGGAATTGTAACGAATCGTTAGGAATGGCTTTGCTGTCCGATCACTTGAGGGTACGGCCACGACTACAACAGGTTCCATGCCCTCTGGGTTTCGGTCGTGCTGCAAAGAGGACGATGTCAAAAAGGGAAAGGCAGGACTTCAATGAGACGTTATCCCCTGCCGTGACCCAGATTCGAACCGGGGTTGCTGCGGCCACAACGCAGAGTACTAACCACTATACCATCACGGCAAGCCAACAGCCCTCCATTAAAGTCGCACTAGCAGGACTTTGTGACTACATCTGCAGTTGGAAGATTGGTAGCTTTAGCTGAGGTCTCACGGAATTCCTGACGCATGTGCTCGATGAAATCTCTGCTCAAAGCCCATGTGTCGACTCCAGCGCACAAGCAAACTGTTTATTTTATTTTTATCAACAGAGGGCGGGGCCAAAAGAGCTCACAAGGTAAAGGGGAAACTCATCGCCCGAACAGGGACTTGAAACCTGGACCCTCAGATTAAAAGTCTGATGCTCTACCGGCTGAGCTATGCTGGCTCACTGCGATTTCAATCAGACGGTCAAGTGCTGGTTCTGTAGGCTGGTTCTGTAGGCTTAGGGTTAGGTGCACCTTTCTGATGCAGGGGTGTTCCATCATATCTCTAGAGGGGATGCCATCTGTAGATTGCAGTTCATCCAGTACACCTGAACCGGGTAACGGGGCTCTAGGATTTGGCAGGTTAGTGAAAGTCAAACGTGCTTTAAAAACTGCCCTGACAGCTCATCTTTGGTCTTTTATCTGGCCGTGCTTTCCTTAAAGGTCCCTGCCAAGAAAACATTTGTAAAATCAAATAAAGTATGTACACATTGTTTTTCCTTGAATGTGTCCTACATTGTCATATACCTAGTTGCATCGACAACCCATCGAGCACAGCTGTACTGGTCAATTTGGCTCTGATGGTCTACAGGTGCATGAAAGTGAGATGCGATTTAAAAGCTGACCTCAAAGCTCAGCCCGAGGGCAAACTGGCCGTATTACACCTCAGATGGCAGCGGTGGGATTTGAACCCACGCCTCCGAAGAGACTGGAGCCTTAATCCAGCGCCTTAGACCGCTCGGCCACGCTACCACAAAATGGCACGTTCTGCCTCTGCTTTCCACCATTGTGTTTTACAGAAGGCACGCTGTGACTTTTCACAGACAGTCAAGAGCATGATGACTTGCAGTTCATCAAGTACACCTGAATCGGGTAACACGGCTCTGGGAGTTGGCAGGCAAGTGAAAGTCAGACCTGCTTTAAAATTGCCCTAACAGCTCATCTTTTGTCTTTTATCAGAAGAGCCAGAAGAGCTCACAAGGTAATGGTGACTTACAAAGGGGACACTCATCGCCCGAACTGGGACTTGAACCCTGGACCCTCAGAAAATCACATAAAAGGCTGTAAAGTATGTACACATTGTTTTACATTGAATGTTTACTACATTGTTATACACCTAGTTGCATCGACAACCCATCAAGCACACATGTACCGGTCAATTTGTGTTATATAAGGAACACGTGCCATCTGTAGCAGAGTCGCTCGTAAAGAAACACGTGGGAGTCTATAAAAGATATATTGTCTTCTCTCTCTCTTTCCCTAAAGAAGCCGTAGTCGGCAGGGTTTGAACCTGCGCGGAGAGACCCCAATGGATTTCAAGTCCATCGCCTTAACCACTCGGACACGACAACAACGGGTTCCAGGTCCTCTGGGTTTCAATCGTGCTGCAAAGAGGACGATGTCAAAAGGGAAAAGCAGGACTTCAATGAGATGTTATCCCCTGCCGTGACCCGGATTCGAACCGGGGTTGCTGCGGCCACAACGCAGAGTACTAACCACTATACCATCACGGCAAGCCAACAGCCCTCCGGCAAAGTTGCGCTAGCAGCACTTCGTGACTACATCTGCAGTTGGAAGATTGGTAGCTTTAGCTGAGGTCTCACGGAATTACTGACGCATGTGCTCGATGAAATCTCTGCTCAAAGCCCATGTTTCGACTCCAGCGCACGAGCAAACTGTTTATTCTATTTTTATCAACAGTCCCAAAAAAGAAAATCATCGTCCCAACAGGGACTTGAACCCTTGACCCTCAGATTAAAAGTCTGACGCTCTACCTGCTGAACTATCCGGGCTCGCTGCGGTTTCAAGCAGACGGTCAAGTGCTGGTTCTGTAGGCTGGTTCTGTAGGCTTAGGTTTAAGTGCACCTTTCTGATGCAGGGGTGTTCCATCATATCTCTAGAGGGGATGCCATCTGTAGATTGCAGTTCATCCAGTACACCTGAACCGGGGTAACGGGGCTCTAGGATTTGGCAGGTTAGTGAAAGTCAAACGTGCTTTAAAAACTGCCCTGACAGCTCATCTTTGGTCTGGTTCCTGCCAAGAAAACATTTGTATAAATTAAATAAAGTATATACACATTGTTTTTCCTTGAATGTGTCCTAAATTGTTATATACCTAGTTGCATCGACAACCCATCGAGCACATCTGTACCGGTCAATTTGGCTCAGATGGTCTGCAGGTGCATGAAAGTGAGATGCGATTTAAAAGATGACCTCAAAGCTCAGCCCGAGGGCAAACTGGCCGTATTACACCTCAGCTGGCACGTGGGAGACTATAAAGGCTTGATCGTCTTCTCTCTCTCTCTCCCTAAAGCATACGTAGTCGGCAGGGTTTGAACCTGCGCGGAAAACCCAATGGATTTCAAGTCCATCGCCTTAACCACTCGGCCACGACTACAACAGGTTCCAGGCCCTCCGGGTTTCGGTCGTGCTGCAAAGAGGATGATGTCAAAAGAGAAAGGCAGGACTTGAATGAGACGTGATCCTCTGCCGTGACCCGGATTCAAAACAGGGTTGCTGCGGCCACAACGCAGAGTACTAACCACTATACGATCACGGCAATCCAACAGCCCTGCGGCAAAGTTGCGCTAGCAGGATTTAGTTACTACATCTGCAGGGAGAAGATTGGCAGCTTTTCTGAGGTCTCACGGAATTCCTGACGCATGTGCTCGATGAAATCCCTGCTCAAAGCCCATGTGTCGACTCCAACTCACAACCAAACTGTTTAGGTGACACTATGGCAATCCGGATCATGAAAAGTAAAGTAGCATTTAATGCTTTTCATACTGACAACAGGCCAAAGATACACAATGTGCCAAAGGACAATACACCTAAGGGAAAGCGAAAAAAAAGCGGAACAAATTCCTCATGTCTGATTCGTTTATGTGATTGAATACACACACATACACCAAACACAAGTACGAGTGAATTGCATCTATGTTTACATGCAGAAGTAGTGTTGCACTTGTGGAACAATGAACCACATAGAAGATGGAGGGTCTCAAAAATTCTATTACCGTGTACAGAGCCAAGTTTAGTTTATCTAATCTTAAGTATGCATGCATTTTTTTTTTAGATATTCTGAAAAAGTTATGGAAATCAGAATCGGTCCGGTGCAGATGGAAGAGATGTGTCTTCTGCCATTCTTAAAGATGAATCTTTCATTCTTCACAGAATCTGCTTATCTTGTCAGAAGGCAGATCCAGCGAAGGTTCGTGGGAGCGATATTTTTCCTTTTTGGGATAGCACCACAATACGAAGTTCGTTTGCAGAGCATAAGGGTCCGGCTTGTATATAAGTCTGCATAAGTGAATGAAGACAAGGGGGTGCCAAACCAGTTGTGGTCTTGTAGGCCAGGCGCAGAGTCTTGAATTTGATGCGAGCGACTACGGGGAGCCAATGTAACTTATTGAAGAGAGGAGTGACGTGTGCTCTCTTCGGTTCATTAAAGACATGTCTTGCCGCTGCATCGTGGATCATCTGTAGAGGTTTGTTCGTTTAAGCAGAAATTCCAGCTAGTAGCGCATTGCAATGGTTGTTGAGCCCAGTTGAGTGGAGAAGTTGTAATGGAGTTTAGGGTTGGACAGGATTACAAGCAGTTCTGTTTTTGCAAGGTTCAGCTGCAGGTGATGGTCCTTCATTCAGAGCGAAATGTCACTCAGGCATGCTGAAATGCGTGCAGAAACAGTCGGACAGTCTAAACAATCATCAGGCTGAAATGACAGGTGGAGTTGTGTATCAACCGCATAGCAGTTATAGGATAAGCCATGTTTCCGAATGACAAACCCAAGTATACAGAATGTATACAGAAAAGAGCAACGGCTCAAGCACTGAGCCCTGAGGCACTTCTTCAGGATACTCTAAATGACCTACCTGAAAGGTAAGACCTGAACCATGGAAGCACCATTCCGGAGAAACCCATAGCCTTGAGGGTCGACAGGAGGATGTAGTGGTTAACGGTGTCAAAGGCAGCAGATGGATCCAGTAGGATGAGTACAGATGAGTTCGAAGCAGCTCTTGCCAGAGTCAAGGCTTCAATGACAGAGAGCAGCTCTGGAATGACTGCTCTTGAAACCTGACTGGTTGCTGTCCACCAAGCTGTTCTGCGTGAGAAAGGAGGGGAGCAGTTTACATACAACACGCTCAAGAGTTTAAGCAATGAAGGGGAGGAGAGATACCGGTCTGTAGTTATCTTTTAGTGCAGGATTAAGAGTGGGTTTCTTCAGTAGTGGTGAAGAAAGCTTCTTTGAAGACTGCTGGAAATGTACCAGTGATGAGAGACGAGTTGATAATGTGACTCAGAGAGGGAACGACCGATGGTGATATGGCCTGGAGGAGATGAGTGGGGATGGGATCTAGTGGGCAGGTCGTTGGGTGGTTTGAAGATATGACCTTGGAAACATCATCTTCAAATAGGAGGGAGAAAGAGGGGAGCGAGCATGTTTATTTACAAATAAAGATGCAAATTCATCAGCTGTTAAGTCCGATGCAGGTGAGGGGGAAGGTGAGCAATGTAGAGCATAGAAGATTTTAAAGAGAGTTCGAGACGTGTTGATTTTAGCATGTAAGATTATTTCTTACTTGTCCCCTAAGTCTAAATTCAGTTATTCTAAGTTGAAGAGTCTAATCGGTTGAACCTTCAGAGTTTCTGGATCCAGGAGACCAAGAATGACACAGACACAGAGTGCAGTTCAATCAGAGTCCAACTTTATTGTATTAAGGGACTACTATTTATATACATAAAACAGGAAGTAACAATAAGACATCAGATTGATCATGAACTTCAATGTGTCCTTATTTGGCATATATTTTAGTTCCCTGTTCTCCATCATCTAGAACATTCAAGGACAGTATGTCATTCTGGTAATCCTGTGACCAGAATCATGTCATGTCATCGTGACCGTTGTTCAGACATGTCCCTGGAGATGTATTCAGCATGAGAAAGTTTATATGTGTGACTTCACAAATACTGTTATCAGTTTGTAGGTTATATGAGACAGTATGATATTCTGACTGAGAACATTTAAAACAGTATAGGCCTACATATTCTCTTAACTAGGTCAGCACTTGACCTTAAGTAACCTTAGACATAATACATGAACAATAATCATTGTAATACATTTCACACAGTATATGAGCTATCAGATTAATATTATTATTAGTTACTAAGTGGGGACACAGACGATATCCAAATTCTCACAATGGCCACTTTCAGACCAACGGTCTTACAAACAGTCCTGTGTCCCTCTAAAACAGGTTGTTAGTATAAATCCATTAAAAACCTCTTTAATACAAGGATATCGCTTTTGCGTATTTTTGTGTGATTTTCTGGTTGCAAGCTGTTATAAGACAAATCATAAACATTATGATAGAACATCAGTCAAACTGATTCAATATAAAAACATAACAAAACAATTCCTCCTCAATAAAAACAAAAACATAAACATAGCTATACGTCATCCTCCTCATTTATAGAGCCACAATCAATTACCGATTCTTCAAGATTAAAATCTCTCTCCGTTTCATTGTCATCAATATGTCTTGGTTCTGCTATCACGGGTAATTGCTCTGGTTCTGCTATCACGGGTATTTGCTCTGGTTCTAATTCATATATGTAAACATAATCATGATCATCCTCATCCGTATCGCTATTACGATCAAATGTAGTATGATCAAATGTAGTTCCCCAAGGTTGGTTCACAATTACCGGATGATAATCGTGAGCTCTACGTCTAACCGTCATAGTCTGCTGTACTTCAGTTGTTCTCGCTGCTAACATCATTTGATAAGTTCCCGTGGTTGTTAGGGAAGTAACAGATCGTTTAACACATCTGACCTCACACTGCAATATACATGGGAATAATATTATCAGGGCCAATGCAATAATAGCAATGGGAATTACCGTACTGGTTATCCAATATCCCCATCCCCCTGTTAGGCTATCTAGCCAGTGGAACCATGTTGCATCTACCGGTTTCGGTTCACGAACTGATTCTCTCATGTGCTTCACCACGTCAGTGACATTATCAGAATAATCTGGAATTGAAAAACAACAAGATACTCCTAACATTTTGCACACTCCTCCTTTCTCTGCTGTTAATATATCTAAAACAAGCCTATGCTGTACCACAGCAACTCTCATTTTCCTCAATTGGATAGAGATTAAATTTGAAGCTTGTGCTGTGTCATTTTCCAGAGAAAGGACCTGCCATGCCAAACCGTTAATTTTGTTCAGCGCAACAGTAGTACCTGTTCCCGTAAAGAAACCTGCTATGGTCCATCCCATATTCTCCCACGGAGTAGTCCATGGATCACGAATTGTGTGGCCTGCATAATATTCAGGCAGTTTCGTTTCCCTTTTTTGTCTATTCAAAGATGTGGCATGCTTTCTATGTTTTTCTTTTTCAACTATGCTAGTTCCTGTAGACAAAATAGCAGCGTAACAACAGCCCTTCCATTCTCCTGCATCTAGATGGTAATATGCAGTTTCACCACAAACCCACACCATTCCTGGTGCACTGTCTAAGTGTGTGAATGGGCATTCAAATTCCTCAGCTGTCTTGTTGAGATATTTGATGGTACAATTACTACTTCGTTTTTTGATTGATCAAGAGTAATTGTATTTCTACAATCAGACATTCCTACTATGTTTCTGCCTGTTTTGGAACATACCCATAATTCTGCGGGATGAGCGTGTACATGAAATGTAGGACCTTGAAAAGGTTCTCCTGTGTACGAACAGTTATAGTCTCGAATTAGTGATTCTGGTGGTCTCCCTTCTCGAATATTCAGAGCCATTTGTATTATTAAAGACATTTGCTTTGGCATCTCACAGCTACCTTTATTATTTAAAAGTATGTCTGCTGTAAGCTCTTGTGTTCTCCACATTGAGTGGAACTGTAAACTTACCCAACAATCTCTCCAACCTCATCTGCTACTACTCTTCTCTGCAGTAAGGCTAAGGCGCATGCGTAGTTACCCCACATTTGGCTTTGGCAACTCTTACTTCTTTTGTCTCCTGGTTGAGATTAGAGCCCATGAAGAAATCAATATCTTGAGATGCTTCTCCTTGTTTATCAGAGCAGCTGTGAATCGCGCTGGCACTTAGCTCTCTAATTATTTCTTTCACTTCTTCTTTTGCTTCATGCTTTTCTGGTGGTTCTACTTTAATTCTCACTTCCTGATATCCGTCTGTACCGGCTAAAACCCATGCACAATAATAAAGACCTTCATCTTGTAATGTAACATCTTTTATGGTAACATTCATTATCCATGCATAACTTTTCTTATAGGTTTTACCCATAATTGAGGGAATAAGGTGTTCAGGAATAACCTTGTTTCGTCACAATAGATACAGCGGTTTCCTCCCCATACTGGCTTATGTTGCAGCTCTACAATCTTTATCTCAAACCTGGGGTCGGTGCCTGTGGCTTCAGGGCCATAATACGCAATTACCTGCGACCACCCACAAGATCCCTTGCAGATGTACAGACTTTTTCCAAACTGTTCCCTGATTGCTTCGGTATTATAATTTTCCCCCCTGGTTAAAGTAATTGGGTCACAAAGGAACTTGTACTACTGCCTGCCCTAATGGTGACCGCAAGCGGGTCATCATCAGGGTAAAAACTACTGCTATCTCTAAGGGTGACATCATTATCAGCATGTTTCATATTTACATTCAAAATTTCTCATTCACTTCTCGTTTTGGCAGTGCCTCGAGAGTTTAATTTCCCTTAAATTTTACTTCTTGACTGAAAATTATACCAGTGATTATTATACTTATTAGGAGTAGAATGATCGTTGTTCTGCGCAGTCCACACATCCCTGGCTGCCTATAAGGGTGCCATGGCCTGTTAGGGTACATCATTGCAGATGTGGGCAACTCATTTTGCTCACTACTAATTCTCCTCCTTCTAGCATAAAAGTGTACAGAATTAGGCTACCTGGCATTGGGCATTGCAACACTACTCTATTTGGACGTGGGGCGATTTCTAGTGTCGTCTCTACTGATTTAAGAATATCTGGCCCAAACACAATAAGGGCTTCTGTAATTGTGCACCCAGTATAAGAATTGATATCTAAGAATTCCATAGAAGATCAGTTCTAAGGATAACAATCTCTTTTTAAGGATAAAATTTGGCCCTCAATGCACTTCAGGGGAAGCTACGGAGTCGGCACTGTTGGCTCAATGGGCCTTCTATCTTCTTGCTTTGGGTGGCCCCCACCTCACGAAAGGTAGTTATTTCCTCAGCTTAGTCAGTGCTTTCTCCACCCTGAGGTGTAGTAAGGTGAATCCCCTGTTGAGATTCTATGTAAATTGGAGCTTGCCTGCTCTCCTGTAGACACAACTTCAGTCTGGAAGCGTGTATCCACTGTGGCTGGTAGTCCGTCAGAACTCCTGTCCGTGTTATGGCAATCACAGTCGCAGGTCCGTGGTACTTTGGTTCTCCAACCTTTGTTGGCTTCAGACTTCTCACCAAGACTTTTTGTCCTGGAACAAAGTTATGAGTAGGCTGTTCTGAGGCAAGAGAAAGACACAAAGAAACATCACCACATATCGAATTTAACTTTTCGACTAGGGAAGTCACGTAGTCCTCCTGGATCACCTCCAGATCACCTAAAGAAGAAATACCAGACCGGCCTTTGACCCACGGGGTCGGGAAAGGTCTACCCATTAGCACCTCGAAAGGTGACAGTTTTGTCGTGGAAGATGGAGTCATTCTCATTTCTGTCAAGACTGCGGGCAATAAATCAACACACTTTCTTCCTGTTTCGAGTACCGCTTTTGTTATGCGTGTTTTAAGTGTGCGATGGCTTCTTTCCACGACTGCTGCACTTTGCGGATGGTACGGAATATTAAATGCCAATCAATAGACAACGCTTTTGCTAAGAGCTGCGTAACCTTTGACGTGAAACTCGTCCCGTTATCCGATTCCAAAATGGAAGGTATTCCCCACCTGGGTACAATCTCCTTCGTTAAGATTTTTACCACTGTTTTAGCATCTTCTCTCGCGCATGGAAATGCTTCAGGCCACTTTGAGAACCGATCAACGATTACCAAAAGATATTTCAAATTACCTATTGGCGGCATGTGCGTAAAATCAAATTGTAGATGTTGAAAAGGAGCTTCCGGATGTGTCAATGCATCGTGCTTAGCTGATTTGTGCGGATTTACCTGAGCACATGTTAAACATGCATCCAAAATGAGCTTTGCAGTCCTATGAACATCAGCAATGCAATATAATCGATTAATTGCTTGAACTACTTTTGCACAACTGGTGTGAGATAATCCATGGTAATGTCTAATTAGGATAATTAACCCTAATTTTGGTAGCGCTATCCTACCCTGTTCATCCCTTATGATCCTTCCTTGTCAGGAGCACAAACATTTTTGCTCCAATGTTCTAAGTCTCCCTGTGTTGGTTGACTTTGCAGGATTTTGATGTCAATGTCAGGTACATTCGTTATGTGCACTGTCATTGCTATCTGTGTTTCATCCTTTTGATGAAATGGCGATTTAATCTGAGTTTGAGCTGCTGCCTTTGCGGCTTTCATCAGCCCTTCTGTTGCCTATAGCCTGTTCATCCTCCCCTGAAGCATGACCCTTGACCTTCACTATGGCCATTTCGAGCGGGAGCTGAACTGCTTCAGTCAACTGTCCTATCAGATTTGCGTGTGGCTATTGGCTTTCCATCAGCAGTTGTGAAACTTCGTGCTTCCCACATTTTGGCATAGTGGTAAAAAACACTCCACGCATACCTGGAGTCAGTGAAATTTGTTACTCTCTTTCCTGTCATCAGCTCACAGGCCCGTATTAATGCTATCAACTCTGCTGCTTGAGCTGAATTGTAGTCTAGAGCAAAAGCTTCTTTTACCTCTCCTGACTCGGAAACCACAGCGTAGCCACAGAGGTAGACACCGTCAGATGGCTTTGAACAAGACCCATCAACATAAATCTGTTCCCTCCCTCTAGGGGCGTATCCAACAGATCGACCCTAGAAGAATAAGAGGTAGTCAGTTCAAGGATGCAATCATGTTCTACATTAAAATCTGCCATGTCTACCATACTCAGCAAAGCAGGATTGATGTTTGCTGTTGGTTGAATGCTAAGATTCTTTGTTGCCAACAGAGTAGCCTCATACCTGAGCGTCTTTGCGCTGTCATATGTTGTGTTTGCATGTTGTGTAAAATTGCACCAACCTGATGGGATGCATATAATGTTAAAGGGTGTGACAGCACAGTTTTCTCAGCCATCTGTACAATCAGAGCAGCTGCCGCCACAGCACGAAGACATGCTGGCATACCTGTGACTATGGTATCTAATTTCTTAGACAGGTATGCAACTGGCCTATATGCCGACCCATGCTGTTGCAAAAGGACCCCCAGAGCCGCACCCATTGACTCCCTGACATGCAAGTGAAAAGGCTTGGTGTAGTCCGGCAGACCCAATGCAGGAGCTGTCGTGATCGCTGTTTTCAAAGCATTGAAATGTTCATCGGCTTCCGCAGTCCACTCCAACGGTGTGTTTTGGCGGAGCTTTGTGATCGATCAGACCCCTCAGGTGCCTATCGTGAATCGCGCAGTCAGGTATCCACTGTCTACAATAGTTAATGAGGTCCCAGAAAGCTTTGTAACTGCTGCACTGTTCGTGGGGACTTAACTTTTCTGATCAGCTGGACCCTGTCTGTAGAGATTGCTCTAAGACCCTGCATCAGCACATGTCCTAAATAGGTCACTTTAGTTTAACCCATTGCAGTTTGTCCTTTGAGGCTTTGAACCCCGTTTCAGCAAGTACATTGCAAACAATAACAGACGCTTTTTCACAGTCCTCCTCCGTCTCCCCCGGACACGAGGATGTCATCTGCAAACTGAAGAACACAAACTGATGAAGGCAGATCAGTTCATTTTTGCCAAAGTTCTGTGCACTGCTGCAGAAAAGACAGCGGGTGAGTCTGCGTAGCCCTGTGCAAGGCGTTTCCATGTATACTGCTGCCCCTTAAATGTAAAAGCTAACAAAGGCTGAGTATCTGGGTGTACAGGCACAGAGAAAAAAGCTGCACACAAATCAATTACTGTGAAATACTTGTGCGAATACGGCACTGAATTCATCACAGTCAAAACATCAGGCACAATTGGTGCAAGTGGTATGATTACTGATTTACCGCTCTTAAATCTTGAGTTAATCTCCAAGTTTTCCCATCAGCTTTCACTACAGGATTAATTGGTGTGTTATATGGTGAATGTGTTTGTTTGAGGACACCCTGTTTGACAAAATTTTCAATCAATGGCGCAATACCTATCTCCTTATCTTTAGACAAAGGGTATTGTTTAATGTAGACGGGCTTGTTTGTTTTTAATTTAGCCTTATAGGGTTCCATGTCAATGAAACCAGTGTCATCCTTGAACTGAGACCATAGCGAAGGATTAATCATGGAGTCCACCCGTGTGGGCACGCTGCCACCCGAGACAGGCGCTTGTGAACCGGCTGGCTGTCCACCTGTTGGCAAAGGATCGACGGATGCCTGTAGACTAGACAGAAAAGAAAAAACAACCTTGTTATCAGTAAACTTAATGTCCATGCCTAATTTATGCATCATATCGCGACCTAAAAGATTTAATGGAGCACCTGGAATAATTGTGAATTTGTGTAAAAATGGTTTAAGACCATCAGCGTCAACCTGTAATGGAGGTGTGACCGCACAGGCAATGTAAGTTCCAGAAATTCCCACAGAGTGAATAATTTGATTAGTAATAGGACCCTCATAACAATTGACGTCATAGATGAAGCATCTGCTCCTGTATCGAGCAGAATGTTTGAGACTGCCCATTTATCTTAAGGGAAAAATAAGGCAAATCCTCACCATTGTTTGAGAATGTTAAGGTCATCATACATAAATCAGAACTGACGTCACTCTGCGGGCAAACTCTATGCCTGGTTTGAGTGCCAATGGGTTGCATATGAATTTCTAGTTGTCTCATCTCTTCCCTGTGGCGCGCGCTGCTGTGTGTGTGTATCGCCAGAAATAGACTGGGTGTGAGACATAGTTCCGCAATTGCCTGCACTCTCGTTTATAGTGGCCTTTTTTTCCACAATGAAAACAGATTATTTCTGACTTCCTCTTTTGGCTAGAGTATGGCTGCTGATGATACTCAAGATTGTGCGCATTATTTCGTTGTTCGCGATTTTCAGTATTTCTTTTTCCTTGAAAGCCTGAAAACATTGTATTCTCAGTTTTAATCGAAAAGCCGCCCGAAGCGTCGAGCTCTCTGATACGCTTACCTAGGGCCTCCAGAGTCATTTCATGCAGGTTTGAAGTTGTGATCCTAATCAATTGCGCTTGTTTTGCAGACATATTATTCAACAAAGTATTAACAAACAACGACTTTAGTTCATTATTTATTGGCAATTTGGAATCTTCAACCCAAGCTTTCTTAAAACGCACAAAGAATAGAGCAGCGGATTCTTTTGGTCCCTGCTTCGTGCCGGCAGCGAACGATAGGTCCTGCAGACTGCCTAAGCGTGCGTCAAGAAAAACTCTCAATTCTTTGAAAAATGCTTCAACATTTGCGGAGGTTTCCCAGAATAAATCATGTGGGTTTGCAGCCGTACCGCTACCTGTGATTCTGTCATGTGCGATTGACAATGTGGGACATTTTTCTATGAACATTTCTTCAGTTACATCTTTCTCTAGTGTTCTCAACAGCACCGCTCGGAAATCAGCACCTGTAAAATGCGAATATTTCGTATGAGTTTGCAAGATCGATAGATATTTTCCCGCTTCCTGTGGAGAAGGCAAGCTTTTACAAATGCTTCCTATCAGACATTCGTATCTGGTCTAACATTTATCGTGTTTCCAGCTCTGACCCAAACCATTGAATTTTGTATAGCTGCGTCAGAGTTAGCAGCAATCAATTGTTTCGCCGGTTGTTTGGGCGTTGTCATCTCCACCCTAGGATTTTGGGCTGTAGTGTTAAATTTTGCGGAAGCAGCTTTTTTTTTTGTCGTCAGTGAGGGTGCAGAGGGAGAATTATGATTTTGGCAAGGGACAGAGTATGGAGGCGGTTTTTCTAATAGACCCCGATTTTGGTTGGCAACATACGCAACAATTTTTGGTTTTTCAGGACCCTGGTCCCAGACCTTTTTCATATCTTTCCATACGGCATAAGCTTTATTCATGTATGGATAATCCCACAATGGGTCTCCCCAACCTTCTTTTACCATTCCCTTTGCCAAAGCCATATTTTCATCAGAAAATGAACCGTCCCTTGGATAGGGAATATCCATTTGCGTTTTCATGCCCTCTGACCATCCTGCGAGATTGCTAACATATGGATCTGTATAAAACCCTTGATTATTTCTGTACATAAATGCGACTGGCGTTTCGCCCGGGCAGTGGCCTTGAAACAGAACTCCCCATCTTACACAGACCAAACTGGTAGTGATAAAAACAATACAGACAAAAATAACAATAGCAGCAAAACTCTTCGTGTTCGATCGACTGACAGTTCCAACAATATTTTGTATATTGTATTGTGATCTGGGGTGATATAAGTTCACCTTCTTTTTCCTGATAACATTATTCCAATATACACATGAATTGTGATAATTAATAATAATTTCCTCAATTTTAATACAACCTTTGAATAAATTAATCCTTTTTTTTTTCAAGTAAACATCAAACAGATGTTTTCTGACTACAAAGCCGTTTCCCCTGAGTTCCAAGGCTGACACCGCAATCCCAAATTACAGTGTGATCAGGACTGCATCACCCTTCATATTCGTGCATTAATAATTAAACTAATTACTGTTGCCAGCTACGCTGTCACAACAATGGGAAAGTGAATTCCCACTAACATGAATCGAAAAACCCTATTTCGTCTCTACGAAATTTTAATTCACAAGAATCCTACAGGGTAAGCGTTAGATTTCTGTAAGTCAATAAAAGAACTGTATAGAAAAACACTTACCCCTTTTAATGTAGGTATGTTCCCGATCGCCGGTGCGCTTGCCTCTCATGTATGCTTTGGTTTCTTGGTTCTAAGATAGAGATTCCCCCCCCCTTTTCACAGACGAGCCCCCAATCTGTAAGATTATTTCTTACTTGTCCCCTAAGTCTAAATTCAGTTATTCTAAGTTGAAGAAACTAGTCGGTTGAACCTTCAGAGTTTCTGGATCCAGGAGACCAAGAATGACACAGACACAGAGTGCAGTTCAATCAGAGTCCAACTTTATTGTATTAAGGGACTACTATTTATATACATAAAACAGGAAGTAACAATAAGACATCACATTGATCATGAACTTCAATGTCTCCTTATTTGGCATATATTTTAGTTCCCTGTTCTCCATCATCTAGAACATTCAAGGACAGTATGTCATTCTGGTAATCCTGTGACCAGAATCATGTCATGTCATCGTGACCGTTGTTCAGACATGTCCCTGGAGATGTATTCAGCATGAGAAAGTTTATATGTGTGACTTCACAAATACTGTTATCAGTTTGTAGGTTATATGAGACAGTATGATATTCTGACTAAGATCATTTAAAACAGTATAGGCCTACATATTCTCTTAACTAGGTCAGCACTTGACCTTAAGTAACCTTAGACATAATACATGAACAATAATCATTTTAATACATTTCACACAGTATATGAGCTATCAGATTAATATTATTATTAGTTACTAAGTGGGAACACAGACGATATCCAAATTCTCACAGTAGTATTGAGTCTTTGCAAAGGAGACATCAGCAGAGAGAGAAGAGAGCAGAGACTGATAGAGATCTGAGGTCAATGGATTCTTTAGATTTGTGCAACTTTCTCTCAGCAGACCTGAGTGTGGCGCAATGCTCGAGGAGAACACCTGATTACCCGGGGGCAGAAGGAGATGCACGAGATGGCCTAGATGTAAGGGGGCATAAGCTGTCTAAGCAGGAGGTAAGTGTGGAGCAAAGAGTATCAGTGTTAGTGTCCAAGAGAGAGAGCTGTTCAGAGGGAGGGAGCGTGGCGGAGACAGCATATGATAAGCGGGTGGGAGACAGTGTACGTAGGTTGCTTCAGAATGTGACCAGTGGGGAGGCATGTGTGTATACTCTGCACAGCACCAGTTGCGTCTGACAACGGGACGCTTCAGGTGCTCTAAATAGAAACTTGAATTAACATTTTGCGTCCTAGGATCGACAGGATCCCCTGCCCAGTGGCCAGATTGTTGTTATCTGGTAGAGTGCTTTTTTTTAAAACTTTGTGACATCAATTTAAGTCCAAAAAACAGGGTAATTATGTACTGACTAGATAATCTCTAATTCTCAGAGACTACAGCAAGATCAGACAGCTGGTTCTGAGTAATGGTGAAGTCATACAGAGCTCAACTTGCAGTTGTTTGATGTTAATCAAACAACTCTCATTCAGGCACAACAAGGGACTGAAGATGGAGAAATATAATATTCTGCTGTTAACTTGCCTGCCTCCATTCCTTATGTTCATGTACCTCTCCCACCAGTACAGCTGCACCCCTGCTGCCCACCACAGCCTTGCCTCAACATCAATACCACTTGCCTCAAAGTACAGCAGGACAAGCAGTGGTCAAGATGAACTCTGCAGCTCCGGCCAGCACACCATTTTCTACAGTCTGTCTCCCCGGGTGCCAGCTCAGATGCAATTGTTCCCTCAGCAGACATCTCAACCTACCCTGTCCCTTTGCCTACTGTCTCCGGCCCCAACCCTAAAAGGGACCAGCTTGTGTATATGGTTTTGACCCCACAAGTCTATTCATCCAAACGGATTTCTCTGCTGAGCTCCTTTCCTCCCCATCACCTGCCCGGAGGCCTTACAATCAAAAGTTTACAAAATTAAATGCTGGCAGTCCCAACATCCCCGCAACAAAGACAGTTGCCACAGCCAGTATCATGGTTACAGTACTTTCTATTCTAATTCCTTTCATTTTAAATTTGATTGTATGATGTTGGGTATTTTTTCTCAAAAAAATAAAAAATGCATACATAAGAATATAGTAACTCTATATACAAAACATACGTGTTAAAGTATATAATAACTTTATATACAAAAACATACGTGCGTAAGTGTCCACTGGTGCAACAAAGTGATAGAAATGTTTCTCGCATTGCTGTGTAACTTGAAATGAAGTTAATTATTATCTATCCATCCATCCATCCATCCATTTTCTTCCGCTTTATCTGGGGCCGGGAAAGCTCATTTCGGCCGCCGGGATCTTGTCCTTTCGGTCATGACCCACAGCTCATGTCCATAGGTGAGAGTAGGAACGTAGATTGACCGGTAAATCGAGAGCCTCGCCTTGCCTTTTCACTCAGCTCCTTCTTCACCAAGACGGACTGGTACAGCGACCGCATTACTGCAGAAGCTGCACCTATCCGTCTGTCAATCTCCGTTCCATCCTTCCCTCACTCGTGAACAAGACCCCAACATACTTGAACTCCTCCACTTGAGGCAGGAACTCTCCACCAACCTGAACTGGGCAAGCCACCTTTTCCGACTGAGAACCATGGCCTCGGATTTGGAGGTGCTGATTCTCATCCCAGCCGCTTCACACTCGGCTGCAAACCGTCCCAGTGCATGCTGAAGGTCATGGTCTGATGGGGCCAGCACGACAACATCATCCGCATAGAGCAGAGTTGAATTCTTGTGGTCCCCAAACCCGACACCCTCCGGCCCCTGGCTGCGCCTAGAAATTCTGTCCATAAAATTATGAATAGAACCGGCTTCAAAGGGCAGCCCTGCCGGAGTCCAACCCGCACCGGGAATAAGTCTTACTGCCGGCAATGCGAACCAAGCTCCAGTCGTACAGGGACCGGATAGCCCTTAGCAAAGGGTCCCGAATCCCATACTCCCGGAGCACCCTCCACATGATGCCAAGAGGGAAACAGTCGAATGCCTTCTCCAAATCCACAAAACACATGTGGATTGGTTGGGCAAACTCCCATGCACCCTCCAGCACCCTGGAGAGGGTATAGAGCTACAGTGTTCCATGACTGGGACGAAAGCCACACTGTTCCTCCTGAATCCGAGGTTCTATCATCGGCCGGATTCTCCTCTCCAGTTCCCTTGCATAGACTTTCCCGGGAAGGCTGAGAAGTGTGATCCCCGATAGTTGGAGCACACCCTCTGGTCCCCCTTCTTAAAAAGAGGGACCACCACCCCGGTCTGCCAGTCCAAAGGCACTGTCCCGACCGTCACGCGATGCTGCAGATGTTGTCAGCCAAGACAGCGCCACAACATCCAGAGACTTGAGGTACTCAGGGCGGATCTCATCCACCCCGGTGCCCTGCCACGGAGAAGTTTCTTGACTACCTCGGTGACTTCAGCCCAGGAGATGGACTAGTCCGCCTCCGAGCCTCAGCCTCTGCTTCCTCAATGGAAGACGTGACGGCGGGATTGAACTCCCATGCGCCCTCCAGCACCTGGAGAGGGTATAGAGCTGGTACAGTGTTCCATGACTGGGACGAAAACCACATTCCTTGAATCCGAGGTTCTATCATCGGCCGGATTCTCCTTTCCAGTTCCCTTGCATAGACTTTCCCGGGAAGGTTGAGAAATGTGATCCCCCGATAGTTGGAGCACACCCTCTGGTCCCCCTTCTTAAAAAGAGGGACCACCACCCCGGTCTGCCAGTCCAAAGGCACTGTCCCCGACCGTCACGCGATGCTGCAGATGTTGTCAGCCAAGACAGCGCCACAACATCTAGAGACTTGAGGTACTCAGGGCGGATCTCATCCCCCCCGGTGCCCTGCCACCGAGGTGTTTCTTGACTACCTCGGTGACTTCAGCCCAGGAGATGGACTTGTCCGCCTCCGAGCCCTCAGCCTCTGCTTCCTCAATGGAAGACGTGACGGCGGGATTGAGGAGATCCTCGAAGTATTCCTTCCACCGCCCGATGATATCCCCAGTCGAGGTCAACAGCTGCCCACCTCCACTGTAAACAGGATTGGTAGGGCACTGCTTCCCGCTCCTGAGGCGGCGGACGGTTTGCCAGAATCTCTTCGAGGCAACCGATAGTCCTTCTCCATGGCGTCACCGAATTCCTCCCAGGCCCGAGTTTTTGCCTCCACAACCACCCGGGCTGCCATCCGCTTGGCCTGTTGGTACCCGTCAGCTGCCTCGGGAGTCCCACAACCCAGCCAGGCCCGATAGGACTCCTTCTTCAGCTTGACGGCATCCCTTACTTCCGGTGTCCAACACCGGGTTCGGGGATTGCCACCTCGACAGGCACCGGAGACCTTACGGCACAGCTCCGAGTGGGCGCGTTGACAATGGAGGTGGAGAACATGGTCCACTCTGACTCAATATCTCCAGACTCCCTCGGGATCTGGTCGAGGCTCTGCCGGAGGTGGAAGTTGAAGATCACTTGAGGGGGATTCGGCCAAACGTTCCCAAAAGACTCTCACAGTACGTTTGGGTCTGCCGAGTCTGTCCAGCATCTCCCCCGCCATTGGATCCAACTCACCACAAGGTGGTGATCAGTTGACACTCCGCCCCTCTTTCACCCGAGTGTCCAAGACATACGGCCGGAGGTCAGATGAAACAACCCAAAGTCGATCATCGACCTCCGGCCTAGGGTGTCCTGGTGCCTTGTGCACAGATGGACACCCTTATGCTTGAACATGGTGTTAGTTATGGACAAGCTGTAACTAGCACAGAAGTCCAATAACAGAACACCACTCGGATTCAGATCAGGGGGGGCCGTTCCTCCCAATCACGCCCCTCCAGATGTCACTGTGGCTGCCCACGTGGGAACTGCCCAGCAGAACGACGGAGTCCCAGTCGGAGCGCTTTCCAGCACCCCTCCCAGAGTCTCCAAGAAGGCCGGGTACTCTTACACTGCCATTTGGCCCATAGGCGCACACGACAGTGAGAGACCTATCCCCAACCCCGAAGGCGCAGGGAAGCGACCCTCTCGTTCACCGGGGTATACTCCAACACATGGCGGCTGAGCTGGGGGGCTATAAGCAAACCCACACCAGCCCACCGCCTCTCACCATGGGTGGTGAATAGTCCATCCTCTCAAGGAGTGTGGTTCCAGAGCCCAATCTCAGGCTCCTTCCCCACCAGAAAGATTACGTTCCATGTCCCTAGAGCTAGATTCCGCGTCCAGGGATCTGGTTGTGGAGGCCCCCGCCTTCGACTGCCGCCCGATCCACTATGCACTATGATAAAGTGTGATTATCTATACATAGTTACAAATTTTTTTCTCTATTGAAATTTTAATAAGTATATATATTTGACCGTATGACATTCATGCTTGGAAAAAATTATGAAAAAAGTACCAAATTGCCTACCACAGTTATGCAGATGACACTCAGATCTACACAGCCCCCTCACCCGATGACTACAGGCCTATTGACTCTTTGCCAGTGCATTGATGAAATTAACAGCTGGATGTGTCCAAAACTTCCTTCAGTTAAATAAAAACAAAACTGAGGTCATTGTTTTGGTAACAAGGATGAAACAAACAAGGTAAACACAAAATTTGACTCAAGAGGTCTAAAGACACAAGTAAGGTAATAAATCTTGGTGTTTTTAGAGTCTGACCTTAGTTTCAGCGGTCATGTCAAAGCAATAAGAAATCAGCGAACTGCCATCTCAGAAACAAAGCCAGAATCAGATATTTTGTCTCAAAACCAAGATTATGAGAAACTAGTTCATTGCTTTCATCACCAGCAGGGTGGATTACTGTAATGGACTCCTTATAG